>NC_030430.2:13205226-13225226 GCF_001660625.3 Ictalurus punctatus
GCAAGAATAAAAGCATTGGTTATTCCACATGGCTTTGTAACTTTCATTTATATTTTCATTTTATTTTCCTTTTCTGTGATTGAAACATTCATACAAGCCAACTCCTATGAATGGTAATGAATGATTAATGTTAAGGTGAGAGGTCACAGCTTTTCTAACAACATCATTTGTAGAAAATTTGCAAGAAATCAATTTCACTAGTTAGGATTCCTGAGTTTTTTTGTGCGCAGTTATTCAGCCTTACTATGGATTCACAGTCTGAGAACTGTAATCGTTAAGACACAATAGCTCTCAGACTGAAAATATTCATTTCGTTGTTTGGGTAATGTGATCAGTTAATCAGCTACTGCATAATGTGATTTATCTGTAAGTGATAATGGGCTTAGTATGAATACCTGTGTGACAGACACAACTGTTTGACCGGCATATGGTGAGGCAGCAATATTGGGTTCACTTTTTATTGTTGAAGCATTCTCTGAAATGGGATGAGAGGTAGGAGAGGTAGTGCCGGACACAGAAGACCCTAAACGGCCACAAAATATGAAGAAAAAACCTCCCAATTAAACCTAATAATAGACATCACACAATTAGCAGCATCAGATATTCAGAGATGGCTGAGGTCTCTCTATAGACACTGTTTGTGTCTTTAACCACAAATCCAGAAGAAATAGTGTAACTGGACGCTCACTTTCTCTCTCTCACTCACTTTTGCGTCTTCCATTTGCTCACACACCCCATATGTCTCTCCACACATTCCCGCAATCCCACTCTCCCTCTTTATCATCCCAATCACTCATCTCAACTTTCTTCCAAAAATGAACTACCCTTTCATTCCACCTCCTCTCACACCACTTTCACTAAAGCAGTGCAAAATCATTGATACTGTGATACAGACAGATCATTTATCATTTATCACTGTACATATCAACACTGCATACTGATGATTGATGAGTCAGTATTTCATCAAATGCTCAAATACTAAAATACATGTAAAAATGTCAAATTAATGAGAACAGATGGTCACATTATTCACAGTATACCTATCTATAGCCTGATAGTAAATTTCAAACCATAGGTTTGCATTCATTTTGATTCATATTGCGTGCTATTATGGCTTAAAGAAATGTATCAACAACATCTCTTACCTGAAGCCTTAGTTTTAGGTATCTTGGGTTTGCGTTTCCTTGTCTGAATGCTTTCTTTCTTCATAGCCAGTGGCCTGGGTACCTATAGGATGACAGAAAGATGGATAAGACCCTCTAATAAAAATTATTACTCATTAAAGATGGAGATATACATTGTAATTTGCAACTGAATAAAATGGTACTAAATGTAGCCTATAAAAATATCAAAAACTAGTTTGGAACCAGAGGGTCATAATTGAACTTTTTGGGGTGAAAACTGTCATACATGAAATGAAACTAATATTAAAACCCATCAATTTTCAACCAGTTTTGATTATATCATAGTTACTTAACTAAAGTTACCAACACTGCTAGTATGGTCAAAGTATGTGTTGGACACTGGCTTACTAAGCATTTATGCTAAGATGCTAGAGCTTTGTTTGGAAGGGCATTAGTGATTGAATCCTGAAAGTCTCTTGAGCTAAGAATGTATGCAGAACACATTTCTGCATGGATATATTAGGATAAGATCCAACAAATTACATGAACCTTGATACTGACCCCGTGAAGCTTCATGTAGAGGCCACAGGCATTACATACAGGCTCCCCCTCTGCATTTCTCCTCCACAGTGTGGTCGTGCTGGTATGACAGTTAGTGCAACACAGGCCTGCCCGCCGGGATGTAGTCTGCTGCAGATACACACACAGAGTTCATCTAGACCACAAAATGGCAACAAGTGTTTTTCATCTTGACAAAAATGGCAAAAGGGTTGATTGCATGTGTGTGTGTGTGTGTGTGTGTGTGTGTGTGTGTGTGTGTGTGTGTGTGTGTGTGTGTGTGTGTGTGTGTACATTCATTCAAAGATTATGAGGAAAGTGACAGGAGCAAAGGAAATCTGGGACCTGATAGGAACCGATAGTTCTTAGAAAAGGCAATATTCTTAAAAATTTATTTCTCAAAGCAGAACGGTTCATTATCGTTGTATCGACCTTGCATTCTGCCAATTAAAATCTTCGAATTAGACATATTGTGGATCCCAAGCTCAGTTTCTGTTACATTCTGCCTATTAAAATCTTCGAATTAGACATATTGTGCATCCCAAGCTCAGTTTCCACAGGTTATTGACAAAAAAAAAAAAAACTCAATAAAAAAAAACATATAGTATTCACACATCCTCTAAGTATACACAGTGTTGAATTATACCATGGTGACATAACTTTTATTGTAATCATGTACTCAGGTGTTGGAAACAAGGAAAACTAACAACCTGTTTTTTATTACAATGCTGTGTGCTCATGGGCAGAGAGATTTCCTCACTCATGCACACAGTAGCTACTACGTGGAGTTTTGCATCCCTTTCTAAATGCGGACAGACTCAAGGACAAGGTCACTAAATGGCAAATAAAAACAGAGATGTGGAAAGGGTGTCCTAAGTGTGCTAATTCACAGCTGCAGAGAGAGAGAGAGAGAGAGAGAGAGAGAGAGAGAGAGAGAGAGAGAGAGAGAGAGAGAGAGAGAGAGAGAGAGAGAGAGAGAGCTTGGGAAGTAAGACAGCAGTGAAGGTCTCTCTACCTCTGTGACCTCCTACAAGTGGCCCTGAGATAAGCACTCTTTCCATTTCTCTTGTTTTCACACACACACACACACGTCTTACATATATCTTTCTTTCCACTGTTTTTTTCAACATTGATTGGTAAAGAATCATTTTACAGAATGAGAGCTGAAAAAATAGTAGACCTATTTCCAATGTTTGTCTAGCTATCAAAACCACATCAAATATTGCTTAACTTAATGCTTATTAGAATTTCAATATCTTTAAAGATTAAATACCACCACAAGTTGCATGGTCTAGACAAACTACCTTATTTTGATGGCTACATATTTAAAAAGCTGTATGTCTTGAAATGTATTAGACAAAACCACATTGTCCAGTCTATTGACAAGTATTATTAAAACCAAAATGATGCCTTTTGTTATGCATGATTGATGTGAGATTTACTGATTTTATTTTTTGCAGCAATAATAACGATATATCATGCAGTTCTAAACCCTGGGGCACTCACCAGTCGTTTCTGGGGTTTGATGAGAGGCCGATTGATGCCGTTCATCTTGTGGTAGAGGCCGCAGGCATTGCACAGGTAATGGCCGGTTCCGTCGCGTCTCCACAGCGGAGTTGAGATGGAGCCGCAGTTCACACACTCGCGTCCCTCCACTGCCATTTCATCCAACACATCTGCAGGCACAAACACAAAGATTTCTCATTTCTACTGGCCACGTTTAATTTGTTGCAACAGTACTCATTTAATTCCTAATTAACTTTCGCAGCATTCATAAAATTCTAAGGGAAGTGTCGTCAATTAAGGTTTGGAGATCATTTCACCCTATTCGATTAAGAATCATAAAACAAATTCTACTAATAGGGTACGGAGAAAATAATACAGGAGTAATACAAGCCTATCTAATCTAATTTCAACATGCTACATTATACATGCTACATTATACTGTTACAAAAAAAAGCATTATTGTTTTAGCTGTGTAAAAGTATTTCCATACATAAAGAACTGTGTTCCACTTAATGTGGGAACAAACAACAGCCAGAGGTTGCATTAAGCCAACCTGCTCAAAGGAAGAATTTTATCAAAGCATGTAAGATAAAAACACTAGTTTTTATTATTTTCTTATCTAATTATTGTTAATAGACGTAATTAAGTATTTTAACAACCGATTTTTTAGAAATATGGTCTACGGGAAATATTATGCAAAGAAGACTGTAGAGGTGGGGAAAATCAAATAAGCAACTTCAGAGTGTATTAGTTAATTAAATACACTGCAGTCACTCCCTCCATTCATTACGCCTGTGTGTGTGTGTGTGTGTGTGTGTGTGCGTGAGTGTGTGTGTGATGAATGTGTCCGTTTGGCCTGGCGCGGGTGGAATTAGGAGGCGCGCGCGGACCGAGACAGCACGCGGAATGTATCAATACGGGGGACATTGTGGGGTAAGCAGTGTCAGTGTGTGTGTGTCTGACAAGAACGGGTCGAATGGCTATGGGGCTCTTATCAGTGTTAAGGATCCAGGAGTCCCCAATCAATCAGGCCACATGACACGCGACGCCCTCCTGGATTTAATGGCTGGAATTCCACATTTCAAAGAATTAGTTTAACTAATTTCAGCAAGTGAGAAATAACAATAACAACAACAACAACAACAATAATAATAACGATGCACCTGTAGGATTAGCCTTTCAGAATATTTCTCTATCCTTTCTGTTGTTCTGTTATTATATGAGACTTTATATGACATTATGGACCTAAACACATAAACCACAAACTCGTCACTAAAATGTGCGAAATTTATAGGGCAATATAGTTTTGTAGGCGAAGTGCTCTTTCAAAGATAACATTACGACAAAGTGAATGTGTCCAGCAGTCTGTTATGACAAGCTGCGAACCAAATTACATGACATACACATAATTCAGGAGTGTGCTACAGCTCATAAGCTTCTGCTGCATTATGTGTATCAGACGATGAGTCGTTAAATGTTTGTTTAGATAAGTCTGATCAAGGTGGCAGTAAGGTAGTTGTCAGTGCTCAGAAGTCTGCACGCATAGCTCTTTCACCAATTCACACCTAAACGATGTTTAGCGGTTTAATTAGCATCTTAAGTGCATTAGCAGTATGTGTGTATTAACACAACTTTTAGCTTTGATTAAGAGGAATAACAATCTTACTACATAGCATCAATAGACTGACATAATCACAATAGCTTGCTATTTTTGTGGCTGTTTAGCCATAGAGAAAAAACACCTTCAGTTGTCATTAAATTACTGCAATAAACCTGAAATCACAGCATCAAACGAAACCCCTCCCTTTCATTCCAACCATTTTTGCTTGCTGACTTGGAAAAAAATAGAGGTCACATTACAAATTATGCTAGAGTAGTAGTTGCAGCTTTGTTTCCATGTATTCGTAGGCTACAACGAGTAGAGTTAAGCGTTTAATATATATGCCTACGATGGCACGATATCATCATTTAAGCAGAATAAAGATGTAGATTTCTAGAATTGCCACTATTCAGTCAATTTATTATATATGACGTGATAGTATCATAATAGTGCATTCATAATAATAAATTAATTCCTCATTTATATGCATTTAGTACATTTTTCTATTTGCATACTGTAGCTGTGTTTATTAGCCTGTGTATAGGCTAGTATGTCACAATATGTTGTTAAACACATTTTAATTTCTCCTTTATATATTTTATATAAATAGCCCATAGTTGTGTATAATAGTTGCCAGGCGCCTGACAAGTATTGTAACTAATGAACAGGAAGTAGTTTGTTGGACAAAGTGACAATTTAATTTTTTAATTAGTGATCTCAAGCGGTTATAATAAAATCTTGGCTTCAGGTGTGATTTCGAGGCTCCAGTGGCGAATTCAGTGGACCAGGTGCATGTGCATATGTTTGCAATAAAAGGTTGCTAAATAAATATATACTAAATACAATTTTGTAAAATAAAATAATAATTAAAAAGGTTGAAAAAACTGAGGAAAGGCGTGACATCAACGAATAAAGGAATAAAATGATGGGATAGTGGTCTTTATTATTATTATTGTTGTTGTTGTTGTTGTTATTATTATTATTGTTATTGTTATTATTATTATTATTATTATTATTATTATTATTATTACTTTTTTAACTGTCAGTAGAGATACGCACCTAGAGCAGACCTTCTGCCCGTCAGAGTTCCCTGGCGTCCCTGTAGTCCGATCACACCGCTGTCGAAATGACCAGGCGCCCATGATCCGCTTACGTCGGGGCCCATGTACGCGTATGGGCTCGAATAAGAAGCGCCCATGGGGCGCATCAGAGCACCACCGTACTGGTCGGAGCCGCGTGCGCCGCCACTCAACGCCAGTGCACTTTGATAGGACGCAGGGTCGCGGGCGCCACAGCTACCACCGCCGGTCGCAGGCGGACTGTGTGTGTAGGAGAAAGTGGCGGAGGGCGCGTGAGCATGCGGGCTTCCAGCGCCAAACGACGAGCCGTCAGCAGCAGATTGCGGTGGCCATGCGTGATGGTGGCCCGTGAGCGCGTGCGTCTGGTGCGTGGGTTCGCACGGCTGCAGGTAGGGCAGCGACTGCAACACGGCGGCGGGCACACGCGTGCTGGGCACATACACGGGAGAGCTGGCCGGTGCGTGCACGTAGTTCCCGGAGTCGTGGCCGTACGGGGATGGGTTTGAAGGTATGGCCAAGCTCGAGTACATGCTGCAGGATTAAATCTCCTAGTTTTCGTAAGGAAAAAAACAAACAAACAAACAAACAAAAAATAAACCCCAAAATAACAAAAACAAAGAAAAATAATTATCAGTGCAAGTGAAGTCCGTCCAAAAGCTCCACTCCGGTCGGTTCGGCCAGACAAGACTCCTGACAACAAAAGGAAAAAAGAAGGAAAGAGAGAAAAAAATAAATAAATGATTTTTCTCCGAAAATAAAGTAGCCTACATGTCACTATCCGTCTTAATTAGCATCTAAAATAACAAGGAGTCAAAGTCTGGTCTGAGGCAGCTTCTCGGTCGTGACAGCGGATAATAATCAGAGCCACATGGTGGGATTTCAGATATTTTACTTTTTAGATTAACTGGCAGTTATTTTTCCGTTAATGTGCAACAAAACGTGAAAATAACTACAAAGCCGATGTCTAAAGAAAACATCGAGATTATAATACATTTAAAGTAGAATGTGATTAATTTGATAAGCATATTCGTTAAAACAACATTTTGATGGATGATTAATGAAATTAAATAAAATTAAAGAGTCCTATAGTATTTTTTCGTGTAGATATTGGAAAAAGACTAACCATGTCAAGTACCTAGACTACTCCAACCAAGTCAGTGAAACAGCCGATTGGAGCAAATCAAGAACCATAGAGATAACCAAGGCACAATCTCTTGATACATATATTTTATCGGAAACGCATTAAAACAGATGATAGCCGCATGCGCAGCGCTAATACAGTTTTATCCTAGAGCTCTCGTCGCATTATCTCACCAGATAAGGGCGCGGGGCGATAAAGTTAGGCTCCCTCTTTCCCCCCAATCGAGTAGCACCTCAGTCGAAGCTCCTCTGCTCCGTGTTCTCTTATTAATTGGAAGGAATGCAGGGATTGTAGTCGTAAACGCTGAAACCTGAATTTAAAAAGCGATTTTTTTTCTCCTCGCGTGTTGCGACTCGGTATCACAGGCTGATAGCACCTCATATAACCGTTCCCCGATTCGCCCTCTATACTTCACGCGAGAGCCAAGTCACGTGACTCAGCGCCAGAGGGTAGGACCCATAGCAAAGGAGGAGAGGCGGACTCGGGCTATGGCCAACAAGCGCAAACTACCATACTAAATAGCAGCTAAATAGGTTGGCCTACTATTTTGGCCTACTATTTAGCAAGGAAGTGTGCATTTAAGGACTTGACCAGAGTGGCAGTGATTAATGGAATTATAACCAACTGTATTCTCATTCCAACATGAGAGATGTACTTTGATGAATTTGTTTCAAGTTTTATTTTAGAATTAGTTACACTTAAGAATAATATTTTGGGAATTTAACCAGAATATGGAAGCAAACATTTAATAAATTAGGTGCTGTGCAGCGAGAATAAAACTCCAGAATAATCAAAATATTTTCGGTTGCTGCGCCATTTCTTCTCTGGAGAGAAAAACAAACAAACAAGTTTTTAAATGAACATGAAAACAGAGACACGGCGCGCTCTTGTCCTGGTAGCATATTGGCAGGGATTTTAATTGAGGAGTCTTTTAAAAATAAAAATCATTGCAGTAAAATAATTTCGGCGTCCGTACGTGAGCCGTAGGATCGCTTTTATGGCCCGTTAAATGTGGATGAGTTTTCTATAAAAGCAACAGGCAGATAAGGCGGATACGAGTGACAGCTTTAACATGGAGATACAACAATTATCACAACAGATGTATATGTTATTATCCTGGAGGTGTTTAAAAACGGACACCCCAGTTTTCGTCAGTAAAATGAAGTTAAATAAATAAATAAATAAATACAATTATTGACGGTTACGATGTCATAAGAAAATATCGGCAACATTCCAATAAAATAGATGTTTAAGGACTGATGAAAAATGGTACTGTCAAATCAATTATATCCTTAATTTGATTAAAGATAATTAGCATCAATTCATCATGTTTTGCGCCCGCGTGCTTTAAGTTGATCTAATAAGTCTAAATGGGAATTTACAATTACTACTTAGCTACATATTTAATTGACGACATATGGTACAATCGGGTATTTTATCAGATAGGCAAAATGGGACATTTTAATGTATCTTTAGGTCAAAGTTTAGTGCAATCTTTAGTTCATAGTAATATATTAAATATTAAACAAATAAGACAAAATTTAAATGAATAAATAAAAAGTAGGCCTAATTCGTATTCAAAAAGTGAACTCAGTAAATATTAATTCGGAATCTCTAAAACGGTCTACAGATTGTAATGCATCAATAAATTTCACAAATTAATCTTAGTGAGATTATTTAACATTAAAGTCCATAGTTGGCTAGGAAATTAGCGCATGCGTCGTAAGTGTATTGTGAGTGTCTTGTGAGGTGTTTAATCCAGGAGGCTGAAACGATCCACTTAATTTGCAGTTAATGCAATGTAAAACGCTTCCACATCTTCTTTTCCATATCAACAATCTATTCTCAGAACAGCAGTCAAGAAAGTGACTTTTTATTTATTTTTTTATTTGCACCAGCCCTCTGTTGATTTAAAAAAAAAAAAAAAAATATTTATAATTTTATCAGATATGGCCTATATAAATTCAAATAGGCTGTAGCCACCATACGAATCAGTGACATAGGTCAGGCAAACAGATTCAACAGACTTAATATTTATGTATGCCATTAATCAAATAATGACAATTTTTTTTTTTTTTTGACAAGACCTGTTGAGAGTATAGGTGATAAAGCAGGCTGCTTTTCAAAGGACAACAAATTAGGCATGTGTGCCAATCCCACAGGTAATAGCATGGCACGCTATCAAGTGCATATTAAGGCTGACCAAATATAATTTTGTTTGGAATTTTTATTTAATTGGTTATTAGTGGGTGTATAAAACGTAAAATATCAAAAGAACAACGCAGGATACAAGGCTTTAGGCTAATGTAAATTTATAAACAACAACAAATAAAACCTCAGGCATTTTATGTGATTTTATTTAGCTAATGATTTCTATTTTAGTAGCTAAATTATCGTCCGACATCTCCTCTGTCAACCGTTTATGTGTGAATCATAAATTTCTAGCTATTAAGATAAAGACGTGTCATGAATTGGTGATAATATACCAAACAGTATAAGCTATGAGGAGAAAGGCGCGAGGCTCAACTGTGAACAAACTGCATCCCTAACAAAATCACTGAAATCATGCATGCAATTAGACTAATAATCGCTTTGGATAACATATCAGACTAAATTATAGCTTAATCCTTAACCATTGCAGTGCTACTGATTTAATACACGTATCTATTCTTAACATTTTTTTTATAATCACAAATAATTTTATTCTGGTACAGGCCTAATTATACGCCTATAATTAAGTCTCACTGATGTGTTGAAATAGCCCGGGAATAATTATTAGCACAACTAAAATCCAACCTGGACAAATTTCAAAGACATAAAAAGAATAGTGTTTAGCCTAAGTAATCTCAAACAGAGGAGACTGGAAGACAATAACGAATACGTTTTTTTTTTTACGTAAACGTTGTAATATTCGTATGATTTTGATATATACAGATTACATGCATTTAACTATATATATTGAGATTATATGCATTTAGATATTGTATATAGTGTCCGTTCATTAGTTGGATGAAGGCTGATAAGCGCGCTTATGGATGAGGTGTGTATCGCAAGGCCTTTCTCCGTGCGCGCCTCATCGCGCTGTCTGTCACGCGCAGTGCGCGCTTCTCCGGTTCACACTCTGGTTAAGTAAATAACTTTTAAATCACCGTGGATTGTAAATCTCCTCGATATAATTGATGTATCTTTAAACAGTCAGCTATGACATTTTTAACAGCACTCTACCTAGAAATACCATTGTAGTCCATTGTAGCGTGCTTTTAATCACGAAATATGGAAAACCAAATGGAGATAACAGTAATATCACGGTTAGAGACTCAGTTTAGTTAGAAGAATAGGCTAGAAGTGTGGAAACAGAACCAACAAAAACATACAAGCACTCTTCCACAATTCAAATAATAAATTATATTATTTCTTTTTGGTAGAAAAAAATAGTTTGTTTATTGAATATTAATATTAATGAATAAGAACAATATCAGGAATGTGTGAATGTATGTATGGTTGGAGTTTATATAAATATTAATGCATTTGTCTTAATGTCTCATCAAAGAAGCTTTTCAGAGCTTGTGTACGTTTTTTTTTTTTTGTTCAAAAAGAGCACAAAATCCTCTTAAGTTATTAAGACCTGTTTAAAAGTTGTTTTTAGTCTCTCTTTTAGGTTTTTTTTTTCTTTTTTCATTTGGCTTCAAAGTGGTAGCTATCCGGAAATATGGCTGTTTGGAGAATTGTATGAACATTTTTTTTTTTCCCATGCTGGGTCAGTGTCATTATGTCACTACATAGGACATCATTCTTGTGTCCTTATTAGATTGTGTGATGATGTTTTCATTGATGTATGAAACAGGAGAGATTATAATTTGTGCCTTCGTCATCTTGACAGATCTTTTTTTTTTTATTGTGCTTCATTTCTTGATTAGGAATGCACAATAATACACACTAAGGTAATATTGTGTTTATCCTGACCTTGAGTAAGGGACAGATATGATTGTATTGGTTTCTTAATCTTTGCTTCAAACTCTGTTCTGTACTCTCCATTTGCAATGCTTTTTATTCTGTTTCTTTGAGTGTGTGTATGTGTGTGTGTGTGTGTGTGTTTGTGTGTGTGTGTGTGTGTGGTGTATTCCAAAAGCCTGCTGTTTCATGGAGCAGCAGAAGCAGGCTGGGGAATGCAGTGTTGGAGTCAGGCTAATCTGACTGAGCAGTCTGCCTGTCTGCCGCAGCCCTATCTGTGCTCTCAGTTCTCACCCCCTCACTCCCTATCTCTGCTCCTGCACTGGGGCACAGCAGGGATACAGCTACACACACACACACACACACACACACACAGACACACACACTTGCATGCCACTTCACATTTGAAATCCTTCAATGCTATTTTATATTCTCAACATAAGCAGAGATTTTCACTAAGAAGCCCAATACACAAGCAATAAAAAAGGTGTGTGTGAATTCATGCACGGAACGCACAAGTTCCGTGCTCTGGGAATAACATGAAAAGCCACCCCTGCATTGGCTTTTGGAAAGAGGCTGCAAATCATCTCATGTGAAATGTTAGGGCTAATATTAGGATTAGTTAGCAACATTCATTGTTAGAATTTCTGTGAATTTCCTCTGTGATCATACTACTGCTCTAAATCCTTCCTTAGTTTAGAATAATCTGACTCCATAGGTCAAAGTTCACTCAGCTTTATGGAAATATCAAGCAAAAAGTAGGCCAAATGTTTGCAGGTGCAGGATTGCTGACAAAAGTAATGCTTTATGAATTTTATTAAACTAAATGTGTACATAATTTCCACATCAATAAAATATAATGCAAACAACACAATTATTGGCAAAAAGAATACAATGGAAAGTCAAAAGTGTGAATTTGTTGTAATGATGTACACATTTGAATCTGGTAAATGAATGCATCAATTTTCTTTTCTTTTTTTTAGTGAATTTGACTGCGACATTTATTGCTTTGACTGTGGATTAGAGGCACATCGAAATACATGCCTTGATGATACAGTGAAATAAGCAAAAGAAGAGATGCCAGTCTAAAACCACCCAAGGCAATGATCAAGTGTGACTGAGTGTTTTATAATATGCTTGCTTTCACAGGGCATTTTAGCAAAATAATGCAGATTTTACAAGGATATTATGTGATATTGAGTGGCACTGTGGATTGCTATTTGTTTTCAGTAGCAAGGATTAAATGCCAAATTAGTGGTGCGTTCACAAATGTCTCAACAAATTTAGAAACAGATTTGGAAACAGCAATGAGTGCTAGGTTTAAAGTATTAGGCAGGGCAGAACAGAGCTGGGGTCAATAACAGATGTGTCAATGGCAAAGGCCTGGTATAGCACAGGTGACAGGTATGGCACACACACACACACGGTAGAATGTGTGGTGGGAATGTGGAATGTGGAGAGGTGGCAGTCAGTAGGCACTATTGACACTACTGACACTAATCAGTGATATACAGTATGTAAATGATCAAGGTCTGTGTTTGTATGTGTGTGTATGGGTGGGTGTGTGAACATAAGGCATGTGATGCATATCTTTTGTATTTTGTAAGTGGTGTACAAGCTGTGTCTGTCTCGATATGTGTTTTCATATTTTCATAGTTTCAAGCTGTCAGAGTTAAAGTTTAACACATTTAACATTTAACACAAATCCAATACGGCTTCTCTCATAGCTGAGACTGCCTGATCTCGCCAAATCCCGAGAGACCACTTTTTCAGTTGCATATATTTCTTTATACCTTGTAATGACACCACACACATAGTCACTAAGATAAATCAAAGTCAGACAGATGTTATTTATATTTACATTTATTCATTTAGCAGACGCTTTTATTCAAAGCGACTTACAAATGAGGAAATACAAGCAAAGCGATATATCAAGTGGAGAACAATACAAGTAGTGCTACCATACAAGATCTTTTAATTGAGTTGTAGAAAGCAAAGTGCCCAGAGTAGAGGTGTAAATGCCAGAGTAGGTTTAAAAAAAAACAAAAACAAAAAAAAACTTGTTTTTATTCATAATTTTTTTTGGATAATGTGGGGTTGGCATTTTACACAGCAAAATCGCCAGTGTTGATTTAACACCCAGAGTGTTGAATTTACACCCTACAGTTGGACTCAATTGGACTCAAATTAACACTCTGGGTGTTAATTCAACACTAGGGATTTTATTGCGTAGGGGTTAGTTAGGTGTTCACAGAAGAGGTGGGTCTTTAGATGTTTTTTGAAGATAGTGACAGATTCTGCTGTCTGGATTGAGGTTGGAAGTTCATTCCACCACTGAGGGACAGTTAGTGTGAAGGTTCTGGAAAGGGATCTTGAGCTACGCTGAGTAGGCACTACTAAGCATCGGTCATTAATCGATCATACATGTATTTGGAATAAACATGTTGATGCATGAAATTAATGATGATCTACAGTGCTGCTTGTGTCTGTATAACAATGTCAGTGCACTGAAATCTGGCAATATCCTGAGGATCGTTATGCATGTTATTTTGTACATTCAAGAATTTGTGCACATTCGTTATTTAATTTTACTTTATTATTTAACCAATACCCATACTGCCACGATGCCAATTAACTTCCAGGATACAAAATAGTTATTCAGGTTTGTAGAACTGAGAAAATGATTAGGAAATTGATACATTTAATGTAATTATCATTAATGTAATTAATCATTAGTTCAGCAACAACACAAGCTTGCATGACGTTATAATGTACCAGTTCACTGTCTGAACAATGGCTTAATGATTTCAGTGAACATCACTGTTGGTTCTGTGCTGTAGATAAATTCAGCTCCTAAAGGTAACCTGACAAACCTTATAGCATTAAGCCTAGCAACAAGCAGAGTGCAATTTTGTAAACATGACAGAAAGGCTGTGAGAATTCTTTGTGCTTCCCGTTCTCTGAGAACATGTCTGGGGCACCAGATCTGTAGAGGAACTGCAGTTATCTAGAGCGGTTGAATGACAGGAGAGAAAACACTCAGTCACACACAAAGACAGCCAACCGGAAAAAAATGGAGTCTGTCCTCATGATGAAGAAAGAGGGTCACTCATAATAACTCTTAACTAAAAGGTCAATATGTGATCTCAAAAAAACTATTTTACTGGATATTATACAAGATGGTTTGCATATTCTTACAACTTGTCCATCATTGGACTACTTTCATGAGTGGAAGGGATTTTGTGAATTTTTTTTTTACTAATAGCTGCGTGAGAATAATAATCAAACATGATGGACCATTGGTTCCTTACTCTGAATTTCTTCCACTACTAGTAGAAAGGTGTCTATATACAGCTATATCCAAGTGAAAGGCTAATCATTAATAATGAAAAGCATTATTGTTTTGCCATGCCAGGGACTATCTGTTACAAAGCGTAGACGTAGACAAGCGCGGGTGAGCGGTGAGATGACGTGAGAAAGAATCCAGAACGAGAATCGAATCGGGACAGAACAGGTAAGCTATGTATCAGGGGGGTAGGCAAAAGCATAGTGAGAGACGAGCGTTAAGTCGAGCACCAGGGAAAACACTTCTAAGGAAATTGGCTTGGTAAACAAACAGAGACGAGGCTGCTGAGCGGTTACTTCGCAAGCGGCTAATGCTAAGGAGGCCCTTATATAACCTTAGGTGTTTGCAGGTGTTCGTAATTAGAACTCTGGTGAACTCGAGCGCGGGTATGACTGGGAAGTGTAGTCCTCCTCCGCCATGTCCCAGGGCGGCACTACACTTTGTGAGCTACCGCGCCGATTTCGCCGTGTCATAACAGCGCCCCCCCCCCCCCCCCCCAAAGGGCTCACTCCGGGAGCCGAAGTTCCCCAAGGCCTCCCTCCCCTCCGGTGGGCCAGTTTGTCTGGATGAGCCGCATGGAAGTCCTTACGCAGGCCTGCGTCCAGAATGTCTCAGGCTGGGACCCAGCACTGTTCCTCTGGTCCATACCCCTCCCAGTCTACCAGATACTGAAGTCCCCCTCTCCTCTGTCTGGAGTCTAGAATGTCGCGGACGCGGTAGGCTGGGCGGCCTTCTATCCCCAACGGTTCCAGTGGGGAATCCTCCGGCACCACTGTGGCCAAAGAGCCTGAGATCACAGGTTTGAGAAGTGAGACGTGGAAAGACGGGGCGATGCAACTGTGTCTCGGAAGGTCCAGACGATACGTGACCTCATTAATTTGCCTCAGAATTCGGAAGGGCCTGATATATTTTGGTTGAAGTTTTGTGCCCGTGAGGGGTCTCAAATCTCTTGTGGAGAGCCACACCCTGTCCCCGGGTCGATAATTAGGGTGAGCCCTTCAGCGCCGGTCGGCCTTTCGTTTAGCGATGTGGGACGCCTGCACCAGCTGTTGATGGGCACGCTCCCAGACCTGTTCACTTCAGCGGAACCACTCATCCACTGCTGGCGAATCCGTGTGAGACGCGTTCCAGGGGAATAATGGCGGTTGGTAACCCAAGACACACTGGAACGGGGTGAGCTGGGTGGCGGAATGCCGTAGCGAGTTCTGGGTGTATTCCACCTATGGTAGGTACTGAGTCCAGTCCCCTGGGTTGGCAGAGCAGTAGGTCCGAAGAAACCGTATGACTTCCTGGTTGGCCCGTTCTGCCTGTCAGTTAGCCTGGGGGTGGTACCCAGACGTGAGATTAATGGCGACCCCCATCTTCCTCATAAAGCTGGCCCAAACCCGCGATGTGAACTGTGGTCCCCTATCAGTCACAATCTCCTCAGGGATGCCAAAGTAACGAAAGACGTGTTGAAATAGGAGTTCCGCCGTGGTGAAGGCAGATGGGATGGCTGGTAATGGAATTAAGCACAGGGACTTCGAGAACCGATCTACGACCACCAGTATCACGGAGTTCCCCTGCAACTTCGGCAAGTCGGTTATGAAATCGAGGGCCAGATGGGACCACGGATGTTCAGGTATGGGTATGGGCACCAACTTCCCAGCTGGGAGCACATGTGGGCCCTTGGACTGAGCGCAAGAGGAACACGAGGATACGATGCGCTGAACCTCTCTGGGCATGTTGGGCCACCAGTACTTCTCGGCCAGCAGTTGGTAAGTGTGGCAAGCCCCCGGGTGGCCCGTGGCCAAAGTTGTGTGGGCCCAGGTGATGAGTTTGAGACGGCACTGCTTAGGCACAAACTGTTTGTCGGGAGGACAGGCTGCTGGGATTCTTGCGCTGGGAATACGGGCTAAGTTCTGTTCTAGGGGCCACTCCAGGGCGCCCACTATGCAGGAGGGAGGCATAATGTAACTCTCTTGCACCATTGGCCGCTCTGGGGCATAAATGCGACACAGGGCGTCGGCCTTGGTATTCTTTGAACCAGGTCGGTAAGGTAACCGGGTGAACTGGAACCTGAAGCAGAATAGGGACGAGGAGTGAGCCGTTTGGCGGTTCGTAGATATTCCAAATTCTTATGGTCCATGAAGATAACAAATGGGTGTACTGCCCCGTACAAACCAGTGTCTCCAGTCTTCTAGGGCCAGCTTGATGGCCATAAGTTCATGGTTCCCTACATCATAGTTGCGCTCTGCTGGTGACTACTTCCGGGAAAAAAAGGCCACGGGGTGTAACTTGGGACTCTCGCCAAACCTTTGCGATAGAATTGCTCCCACTCCCACCTCCGACGCGTCAACCTCCACGACAAACGGCTTGGAGGGATCCGGGTGTCTGAGAATGGGAACTGTGGTGAAAGCCCGCTTAAGTCTCTCCAGAGCCTCCTGGGCAACTGGGGTCCACAGCAGTCACCTGGGCTTACCTTTCAGGAGCGACGTCAGGGGTTGCGCTACTTTACTGAAATCTCTAATGAGTCTTTGGTAAAAATTTGCAAAGCCAAGGAAACGCTGCAACTCCCTGACGGTTCGCAGAGTGGGCCACTCCACGACCGCCCGAATCTTACGCTGGTCCATGGCGACACCCCTTGGGCTAATGATATACCCCAGGAAAGAGATCGTGTGCTGGTGGAATTCGCACTTCTCGGCCTTTACGTAAAGCTGGTACTGCAGGAGGCGTTGCAGTATGTGCCGGACATGCTGGACATGTTCCTCCAGAGAGGTTGAATAAATCAGGATGTCGTCAATGTAGGCAATCACATACCTTCCTAGCATGTCCCTCAGAGTGTCGTTGATCAGGTTCTGGAACACGGAGGGGGTGTTAGCAAGCCCATACGGCATGACCAGGTACTCATAATGTCCACAGGTGGTGCTGAAGGCCGTTTTCCACTCGTCCCCCTCCCTACTACGAATTAAGTTATAAGCGCTGCAGAGGTCCAGCTTGGTGAAGAGGATGGCGGACTGTAACTGTTCCAAGGCTGAGGGGACGAGAGGCAGCGGATATCGGTACTTAACGGTCACTTGATTGAGGGCCCGATAATCAATGCATGGTCGGAGGCCCCCTCCTTTCTTCTCCACAAAGAAGAACCCAGTAGACGCAGGGGATGTGGACGGTCAGATGTACCCCTGCCGGAGAGCCTCCTGAATGTACTCCTCCATGGCCTGCTGCTCCGCTTGGGAGAGCGGTAAACGCGGCCCCGATATAGGCTGGCCCCAGGGAGGAGGTCAATGGCACAGTCGTAGGGTCTATGAGGTGGGAGACAACTGGCCCTCTCCTTGCTGAACACCTCATGGAGGTCGCGGTACTCAGGGGGGAATTTTAACTGGGACAGGCGACAGGGGACTCTCCACAGTCGTGGTGGCCAAAGGGACAGTGGGACCCCTCAAACACTTCTGCAAGCAATACGGGGACCATTGGGTGAGTTGCTTGTCAGTCCAGGAAATTTGGGGGTTGTGTAGTTCCAGCCAAGGGAGTCCGAGTATAACGGGGTGTCTGGTGGAGACCGTGAGGTAAAGGACCAGAGTTTCATGGTGAAGGGCGCTAACTTGAAGGCAGACAGGGTGTGTACTGTGAGATATTACGCCTCCCCCTATAGGCGACCCATCAATGGATTGGAGCTCACAAGGACGCAGGAGGGGATGTATGGGAAGGCCGAGCTCCTGCACTGTCTTCTCATCTATGTATTTCTCCGCTGCTCCGGAGTCGATGAGTGCTGAAAGAACAAAAAAAAACGGCCTGAATGTTCTATCACGACTGGTACAGAAAATACGTGAGACGTACAAGACTGGATAGGACTCACCTGGGCATGACAAGGTGAGTTGTCAGTGCACCTCCTGTTCCCTCGGCGCCTCCTGTGCGGGCATTGGCGGACAGCGTGGGTGTCTTCACTGCAGTAGAAGCACTGGGACTCATTGCGTCTTCTCTCCCTCTCCTCCTCGCGGGTCCGTGCCCTTCCGAGCTGCATGGGTTTGCTCACTGTGCCTGGCTCAGCTGGCAGTAAACCGTGCGGTATGGGACGGTTGGTACGGCGCAGACGATCCAGCCTTTTCGAGGCCACGGCGAAACGCGGTCTTAAGGGCTGGTTTGTTCCAGCCACTTCGGGCAGTGATAGTGCGAAATTCTAGCGCGTACTCTCTTGCAGTACAAGAGCCCTGTTTGAGTTGCATGAGATCATCACCAGTCTCCCAGCCATCAGGAGAATGGTCAAAGGCGTGCTGGAACCGGGCAAGGAAATCATCTAATGAGGGTCTGACACGGCCTCCTCACTCCCACTCAGCCGTGGCCCACGCCAAGGCTGTTCCGGAGAGTAATTCCATAAAATGGGTCAACTTACGGACCTCAGGAATCTCTGGGTGACTCTCAAAGAACAGCGCACATTGTAACATGAAGCCCTTGCATCGCTCCAGCTCCCCAGCGTATCTCTCTGGTGTGGGCAGAGGTGGGTTGTGCGCCGGCGGTGCAGGAGTGTGAAAAGCCGGGGCTGGAATGTGCGCAGTTGGTGTCGGCTGAACATGTACTGGGGCAGACGGCGGTGGTGACGCGAGAGCCGGGGGCGTGGCATTGGTAGATGCGGAAATGCTCAGTCGCGAGACTTCGGCACGCAACGCGGATATCTCATCCCGGCACACCGCTAGCGTGCGGTTTTGTTCCAAGATGACACATTCCCAGTCCGGGGTGCCCACTGCCTCCATAGTACGGCGAAGTAATCTGTTATGAAGCGTAGACGGAGACAAGCGCGGGCGAGCGGTGAGATGACGTGAGAAAGAATCCAGAACGAGAATCAAATCGGGACAGAACAGGTCAGCTATGTATCAGGGGCGTAGGCAAAAGCGTAGTGAGAGACGAGCGTTAAGTCAAGCACCAGGAAAAACACTTCTAAGGAAATCGGCTTGGTAAACAAACAGAGACGAGGCTGCTGAGCGGTTACTTTGCAAGCGGCTAATGCTAGGGAGGCCCTTATATAACCTTAGGTGTTTGCAGGTGTTTGTAATTAGAACTCCGGCGAACTCGAGCGCGGGTATGACTGGGACGTGTAGTCCTCCTCCGCCATGTCCCAGGGCGGCACTACACTTTGTGAGCTGCCGTGCCGATTTCGCCGTGTCGTAACACTATCATTTTAAGATGCTTAACATTTCCTGTTTACTGCTTTTTGCTGCATCACATCATTTGGAAAGACAAAGTGTTTTTCCCAGTTAAGTGGGCAACAGTAACAGTTAAATAGGGTGTGAAACATCACCCCTTTTGGAACCATAAAAAGCCCATTTACACACGTCATTTACTAAACACACACACACACACACACACACACACACACACACAGCTCCAAAACCAGCTGTCAAGGGCCAACCGCTCACCACTAATAAACTACCTATTTACAGAAGGTGGGGAGTCGAGCGACTGTTGGTCTAACACACTTATGAGTGTGTGATTGTATGTGCATGGCTCACTGATGAGCTTATTGATCTTGGTGAACATCCTTTGGTCTCTAACCTTTGATAGCTTTGTCAGTCACAGCAAACAGAAAAAAATGGAGACTTAGCAAAATACACAAAGAGAAAGAACAAGATGGAGACAGACTAAGAGCTGTTATCCAGTCAACACTGTTACCCAGTTAGAACTGTTACCCAGTCAGTGCTGTTACCCAGTTAGTGGTGTTACC